>NW_024466680.1:0-36249 GCF_017591425.1 Ochotona curzoniae | reverse complement strand
GCGATTGAACTAACAACACTTTATTTATCTCAACATTTCCACTGTACAGTGCACAGCCTGGGCTGTGAACTCCTAGAGCGGAAAGGGTAAGTCCAGGCATTTCCCAGGCTAGAACTCTCTTGACCACACCTTAGACAAAGGTAAGAAGCGGGTCAAATCCAATTGGTGTAGGCTGGCACACAGCAGGTGCTCTGTGATTGGATGGAATGACAGAAAGAGGCAGGGTCTCTGGGCACCCCCCTACTCCAGGCCCTTCTTCCTGGCGGCTTGAGGCTCCAGCAGCTGGATGGGTCCCAGGACGATGTCGACCTTTTCCTGGTAAGAACTCACAGCTCTTTTGGATCGTACCACGCAGCCCTGGTAGCACCGTGAGGAGTAGTCGTAGGCCCTGCATACCACCATCTTACAGCGCAGGTAAACAGACGGGAAGCGGTTCAGGAAGTGGAAGGAACGGAACCTGAAGCGCACGATGTGGGGTGACGGCACAGAGTAGGTTTGGTAGGTTTCATCCCTCACGCACCTGCAATGGAAGAAGAGTGGCCGTTGGCTCTCTGCGAGGTCCTTCCTGTGTGGGTCACTCAGGGGCTCCAGGTGAGGGGGCCCTGGGCACACCCCGGTTGTACAACAGATCAGTGCCCGCTATGGGGTAGACTCTGAAAGCCACAAATGCCTCCAGCGTTCCCAGGTGGACAAGCACAGTTGGGTCAGGGTGATCCCACAATGACTGGGTGCTCAAGGACCTGGTGAGTCTGGGAGGCAGCCAGGACTAATGCCAAGAGACTGGAGTGGTGAGATGACTTTGCCTCTCTTCCTGGTCTCTGGGCCTCTTTGGTTGCTCTTGTGTCCCAGCATCTTCTTCCAGGCTCCTCTCTGCTGAGCCACCCCAGCCTGCACTTCCCACACGGCCGGCTGAACTCCTCCTCCCCTCTGGCCCCTCACTGTAGTGGGCGAGATAGCACCCACCCACCTGTGCTCACTGTGGTGGGCGAGATAGCACCCACCTGTGCTCACTAGGGTGGGATTTCCCGTGGTGTGACAGAAGGGGCAGGGAGAGTGCTGCCTAGGGGGCTGCTGTGACCTGGACCAACTCCATGGTCAGTGTGGGACCAGTTTCCACCAAGCCTGTCCACTGAACCAGCACACATTCGATCAGTGCTTACCAAAATGCTACTTTATGATGACAGTGGTGTTCCAGCTAGATGCAGAGATAATGACCTAGAACCCTTTACTCTATCACCATAACTTCTTCTGGGAGACAGCAGCTACTGAGATGCTGGGTCTATAGCATAAAGCCAAGAAATGCCAGGCACCCTGGCCAGGAGCTACAGAATGGGGAAAAGACTCATACACCCTGGCGTCCCAGGGACCCTTCAAGTCCAACCACCTCACCCGAGGGCTGCTCCAAGGAGGGCAGCCCAGGCTGGGCCCCATCAGAGCCCCACCTCAACACCACTGGTCTGCTCTCTGCCCCCTTGGGTCCAGTAGGAACCAGAGATCATGAGACTGCATTCCTGGGCAATGAAGGTCATAAGACCTCCTGTGGTGCATGCTCTGTGCCCAGACAGCATTCTCTGTACCCTTGCTGCAGTGTACACTCTGCCCAGCACCCCATCTTGTGCTCCAGTGCCCTCATGGTGTGGGCACCCCTAGTGCCTGCTGATGGGTGAGGGAACTGGCCCAGAGGGGTAACACAGTGAGACTTGGATTTTCTACCCTGGTTTCTTCCTTCATTTGAGTCCTTTTAACTCTAAAGCTAGGTTATGATCACTTGGTGTGTAATTCAGCTTAAGTTACTAACTCAATTTGCTGGATGACCACAGATTAGGGGTCCAATTCTCCAGCTACCATTCACTCCATGTGTTTGCTGGAGAGGACCCACAGACCACACTGCCCTGCTAATCAGCAGCATGGTCCCAGGACCTAGAAAGTTTCTCAAAAAGCAAGTCACAGGAGGGGGATACGCGCAGCAGGCGAGCTAGCTAAGCTTGAACATTTGGAACTTCAGTGAACCCCATGCTGCAGTTCTCAGGGGAAGGGTTAGCTGGGAAGGAAAGACAGCTCTTACCCACTCCGGATTAGGTCGTACGTCACGGATGAGAAGTTGTAGGTTGGTGATGCCTCACATGTGTCCACAAATAAGGACAGGGAGGCATCCGGATGGATGACTTGCGCCTGCAGGTAGAGATTCTGGTCCAGGTCCACATAGTAGGGGTGACTGTTCACGGGGTACTGGAAGGAGGAGGACGTGTAGAAGGAGACGTTCATGTTGAAGTTGCCATACTGGATCTCCTGGAGCTCGACGGTGTCATTGGTGATGTACATGCTGTTCACCCAGGTGTCCTGCAGCATCTTGCAGCTCATGTGGATGTGCAGGTCCTTCTTCCTCTTGATGATCCCACTGGAAACAACTGCACTGAGGAAGTTGGAGTAGATGATGGTGTCGTTGTCCACCTGGGAGAGGCCAGTGGGAGAGTGGGGTCAGGCAAACATCACTCACTAAGGGAACCTCATTGCCAATCAGGATAGCACAAGAGGACGTGGACCCCACCAGACCCCAAGACCCTCCTGCAACCACACAGGGTGGGATGATCCGTGGTTGCTAGGACCCAGCTGGGTGTATGGCTTAAGAGCTTCTCCTTCCCCTCTCCCCTGTGCCCTCTACCAGGGAATGGGACCAGTATGGGCCAGCTGGAGGAACTTTTATGGAAAATGGGTGTTCTATATGGCCGTGGACCTGCCACTTGATGCACTGACTTTCATTCTGCACTAACAGTCTTTCTGGCTGGCTACATCCTCATTGTTGTTAGGGATTCTAGGAGAGACATTCCCACACATGTGTGTATAGGGGTGGGGGGCAGGGATGGAGGATTCGGTAGTCACTGTTTGTTGCTTTGATTGTGACTGATTGGTAGCTGTGGCAGCTCAGCATCTGAAGCCACCAGAGCCGGAAGCCATGGAGATTCACAGTTGTACCTGCAGTAGGTCTTGATGCCGGGATGGGGCCTTCCCCAGCTTACGTGGCCACACAGAAGCAATTCCCGCACATTCCCGTGTCCATTGCAGTGGAACCATTTGCTACTGGACTTTTTGCCAAGCAGCCAATTCTTGGCCCCCTCTCCTTCCAATGTGTCCATCACCACTTTAGAGAGGCCTTCCAAGGCTGCAGGACTGAGCTCCTGCCTCACCATAAGGCTAAGCATGATGCGACCAGCAGTGTCACTGGTATCTCAAAGAGTTCAGGGAGTGAACAAAGCTACAGGGGCGAGGGCCTGGCAGAAGGACTACACAGAATGGAGGACAAGCCTGGAATAATCCTGCTGGAGAAAGGATGCAGATGGACAAGGCCCCCCGAAGCAACAAGACTCCAAAGAGGGGTGTCAGCTGGGACACGGTTAGAATCATCCCCCTCCCAGATGCTACGATGCCCAGAAGCAAACTTCTCCCAGCCAGGCAATGTACAAGTCCAGCATACACTGATGCTTGTGTCGGATGGGTGATGAAATAGCATTGCAAGAAACAAAAGTCCTGGGCCCGGCACAGTAGCCTAGTGGCTAAGGTCCTTGCTTTGCATGCGCTAGGATCCCATATGGGTGCGAGTTCTAATCCCGGCAGCCCCGCTCCCCATTCAGCTCCTTGCTTGTGGCCTGGGAAGGCAGTCAAGGATGGCCCAAAGCCTTGGGACCCTGCACCCACAGGACTCTGGCTTCAGATCAGTGCAGCTCCAGCCACTGCAGCCACTTGGGGAGTAAGTGAATCAATGGATGGGAGATCTTCCTCTCTGTCTTCCTCTTTGTATATCTGACTTTCCAATAAAATAAAACAAATATTTTTTAAAGTCCTAAAGGACATTATGATTAAAGAGACAGAGAAAGAAGAAGAAAGAGAGAGAGAAAAAAGAAAAAGGAAAAAGGAAAAGAAAGAAAAAGAAAAAAGGAAAAGAAAAATAAAGCAAAAGAGAAGCCTGGCATGCTAGTTATGAACACTGCCAAGGGCAGAGCTGCATTCCTCGCTGTCTGGGTGAGTGAACCAAGGCTCCTTCTGAGGCTGGCACCTGGTCAACCCAAACACAACTATTCCTCAGGATGGAATGTGTTGGGGGAGGGAGCGAGCTTCTGCAGCTTCCTGCACTTGCAGAGCTCTGAGAGTGTCCTTTCCCAAAACTTGAGAAAAGTGAAACCTCTACAGGAGACGCAAGGGCCTCGGTGCTCCTGACTACCACCCTCATCTCTCTGACCATCAGCTTCCCAGGCTGGACCGGGGCCCCGGGTCAAGGTCAGCCCGGCCTCCTGGGGTGTGCAACAGCCTACACAGAGGGCCAAGGTCTGGGGAGGAACTCTGGTGGTGGACTCAACAGTTTCCTTGTCCTTGGAGGAGCAGTTCTGCTTCTGGCTCTGAACTCTAAGAAATGTTTTCGGCTTTATAAACCAAGTAACTTTCATCACCTTCTTACTCTTTATAAGTCAAGTTCAAGTGCCTTCAGTTAGAGTCTGTACAAGAACAAGGACATTCTCTGCTGTGTTTTGTGGTCAAGCTCAAGCTCAATTCTGACTCTGTTCCAAGCCGTGAGCATGCAATGCAATTCCCGTCTTAACCAGAGCAATTCTGGTTCTGGATGAATGCTCGTTCCCAGGCATCTGCAGGCTGGGTTGCAGGGAATCTTGCAGGGGCTGACCCACACAGGCTGGGCCTGGGGTCCCTGTCCTTCTCAGGAAAGCTCACTCTCCTATCCTGGCTTTGCAGTTTGTGAATATGTGGTCTTGGGCAGGTGGCTCACCTTTCCAAGCTTGCGTTTGTTTGTAATAAAAAGGGAACAGATCTGTGCAAAGACTTGCAGAGACCCAAGAGTGTCAGCTCAGTGCTGGCACAGCTGTTAGCTGCTGCTCACACCATTATGAAGTCTGAGGCTCTGGCCCAGGAGCACTCAGAGTTGCGGAAATGAGTGAAACACTGGCCCTGCTCCTCAAGATGCTTCCTTTGGTGGGCAATGTGGGTGTTCACATAAGCAGAGAAAGGAGACCACAGTGCATGCTGCCCACGTCCAGTGAAGGCAGAGGAGGCAGGACAGCTGCATGGTTTGGCTGTTCCCCGCACCAGGGTCACTCAGATGTCAGTGACCATAGGACACATGAGTGGAACAGGGAGCAACATGATCCCAGACTGACTCCCATTGATTCAGTTCATGATCAGCCAGCAAATGGAAGATCTCTCAATCTCTATCTCGCTCTGCCCACCCCCCATCTCCCACCCATCTCTCTCTCACTTTCAAAATAAACAAATGAATCTTAAAAACAAATCCACCCAGACAGTTGGTCACCCGAGGTGGTGACAGTTCACAGTGGTCAGTGCACAGGACGATTTACCATGCTCCCCAAAAACTTAAACCTGAGGACCTTCCCTGTGCACTGGCCTCCTCCGGGGCTGAGCAACATGCTTGCACAGACGTATTCATGTCAAAGTTACAAACGATGGCTTAGTGGTGCTCCTCTCCTCACCTTCCCTAATGATGAAGCAGAAACGCTTCAAACTCCACAGAATCAGAACTACACCAGGGGCTGTTTATGCCTTCACTGATGCGGGGGGCAGCCTGTGAGTGTCCTCGCTGCTGGACCCAGCCAGATGAGTTCAGTCTGCTCAGCTTCCTTCTGCTCCCTCCTATTGAAATGCCACATCACGGTGTCCAAGACTTGTATCCTGATGACACCAGCATCGTAACTTGAACCCCAGAGGCCTGGGCCACTGTAAGGAAGTCTGGCAGCTAGGAAACAGAGTAGGAAGACCCTGGCTTACCTGCTTGATGGTGCCACAACCAGTGTAGGGAATCGTGAAGATGACCTGGCTTGCCGTGATCTCACGCCGACACTGGTAGCTCACGTTCTGGGCAGCTATGTTAAGGTCCCAGGCAGAGTAACCCAGGGATTGGAGGTAGGATATGCTCACGCTGGCTTGCATGTGATTGTTCAGACAAAGCAGGCCTGATGGACAAGAGCAGAAAGTGTATTTAGTGCCCCCAAGCCATGCAAATCCTGCTGGGAGCTCCTCCCACCTAAAGATGCTTGCATGAAGATGGCTGAATGGGATGACCAGCAGGTGGGATGGATGCAGAGGCTCTACCTTGCTGCCACTCTGCCACCATAGCTCAGGGCAGCCCCAGCCTCATGCAAGCCCAGCTGGGGAACACATGGAGTTTCTCTGATGTAGATGTTAAATAATGGGAATGCTTCGACAAGGTAATGTTTATTAGTAAAATACAGGAACTCTGTCACAAATTATGAAAGAGGTCATGAAATAAGGTCACCTAGCTATGGGGCATGTCAGTTCCTCAAATCCTGACTATGTGAGAGTTTGGATGTCACCCTGCCCAGCCCTTGATTGATCTATGCTCAGTCCACATGACAGCTCAAACAGTGCCCATGGCATCTGCTGGGAGAGGCTGAGGAGTCTGCCCTGCCTGCCTTCAGATAGAAGCCAAGCATCTTGGGTCTCAGGACATGGCCAGTGTCTGTATTCTGCAAAGTCCACAGGGCTTCAAGCCAGTTGGTCAACTCTGCCTGTGACAGTATTCTAATTAGTTGACAAGAGCACCGTCCTGTGTTGTCTATTGGTTCTTTGCTGACCACACTGAGGCTGAGGTACTGTCCGTCAGCTGGTCTTTGGCCCCTCCCTGTGCAGCCAGTGAATGAGGGCACACTGTTCCAGGTCCCTTTCAGCAGGTGATCCAACATGGCCACTCTACTTTCTTATTCCCCAGCCTCAAGCAGACCAAGCATCAGGACACTCAACGACATCGCCACTGTGACCCATGCCTCCCCTCGGGGGACTCACTGGTGCTTTCATTAGAGCGGGTGGAGTAAAACTCCACCTGGAACCCTCTCCTGGTGACACTGCCATCGCTGATGAAACGAATGGACAGGAAGTTTGAGGATGAGGTGAAGGAGCCCCGGACCCCGTCGCAGACACGAGCGATGAGAGGGGAACTGCGGTGGGGGCCATCAAAGACTTCGATGTAATCATGCCTACAGCCACTTTCCAGCCTGCAAAACAGAACAGGCAGTCTTGGCTTCATGCAACCAAACTCTTCCCCTAGAGTTTCATCAAGTGTTAGTCCTTGTATTATAATCCCAAGGAAATCAAAAGAGCATGTCCTTTGTGAAAATCCCCAGGTGGACAACTAAGACAGAGACTACTAGGGCCACTGCAAACACAAACCAAGAGAAGAGATGGTTTTGTTCAGCGATGAAATCATGGCACCACCCACCTCACTCCTTGTCCAGGCCGCTAGAAAACCCAGGAGTCTCTTTGTGGTCAGCGTGGCCACCAGCCCATTTTGCTTTTGGTGATGTTTCCCTTACTTAGAGTGATGATTTCCACTTGTAACTAGAGGAGGAGAAGCCTGACCCCATCAGTAGCCATCCTCTCCCATCCATGGGCATCCTCTGCTTGATCAGAAATCACCCCAGTGATGGAAGCAGGTCATCCAGACAGCTGCCCCTCCCACCTCTTCCGCTTTGCAGGGGAAGGTGCATGGTCCCCGAGGTAAGCTGCTCTGCACTTGCGCACTTACTGGACATCGCTGAAGGTCACAGTCACTTGGTAGTTGTTTGGAACCTCAATATCCCACACACATCTAGCATTGTTTGGATAGTTCGCAGGATAGAAGGGGCTGGAAAAGCGCCCTGAGGATTGGGACAGGAGGCCTCCACAGGAATAACCTGCTGTCAGGACAAAACAGATGTTACTTAGCTCACAACAATGGCAATTCCCAAGGCACAAGGCCAGTCAGGGGTGGCCTGGACCTGGACCACCCACAGAGGGTCAGGGACACTGTGTGTACAGGAGCAAGTTCTTGTCACTCTGGCCACCCGTCTACATCACCAGTGATACAGAGGGACAACAACGAGGTCCCCTGATATCTCTGCCACGGACTTAGCTCTGACTCAGAACTTACTATGTGAGGTGGGCTGAGAGTATAAGAAGAAATTGCTTGCAAAGAAAAGATCAGAGTTAGTTTCCTTGCATTCTCAACACCAGTGAAGGAGAGATGGCAGGAGCTCCCAGGTCAAGGATGTTCGGTTGTAAGGATGCATGCTCACAGGGGCAGTGACAGGAACTGAACGAACAGGGTCAGCTGTGGACACACCCAGGACAGAGTTCTCTGCAGACATCACAGTATCCCAACAAGTCCATTTGGCTCTTTTTGGTGACACATTCATGGAACTGTCAAGATCTGGCTGGTCCCTTGCCATATGGTGCTTAATTCCCTGTGTTCCCACACCTGTAATTCCTAAAGTCCATGATCTCAGACCTAAGAACAAGGTCATGTGGGATAAAAGGGCTCCTATCCTGGACATGTGATGGGGACCTTCCTAAGGACCTGCACAGGATCCCATTGAACAACGTGTCCAACCTCAAAGACTCATCTTTCAGAGACCCATCCTCCCACCCACAAAACCACCAACAATGTCAATGAGAGCACAATGGCAGACTCATCCTGTCCTTCATAGCCATATAGAAATGGGGGAGTACTCCCTTCTCGTGGTATAATCTATGATGACAGTAGGCGATGCTGACGTAAAGGCAACAGGGAGAAAACAAGAATTAGATTAAAAGGGAACACCCAAGATCTACAGCTCTCTGAATCAGGTTGGTATATCAATAGCAGAACCTACATAGGTACTGCTCATTCCTCTGGTGTCTGTTAGTAGCCTGAGCTCAAGGTTCAACCATGGCACAAAGGGCCTGCTGGATGCAATGACCCCACCAATCTTTGCCATTTGCAACATTCTCTACCCAGACATAACAACTCTGCATGCTCTGTTTGTTCATTATGTACTGACTGACCCTAGGAAAATCATCACAGAAAACCATTACATATGTCACCAGTCAGAGAGGGGAGGGTAGCATCAACTTATTGTGCAACAAAAGATGCCAAATATCCCTTCCCTTCTTCTGTCACCTGTCACTATCTGCCACTTGTAGCATTTGAGGTTGAAAGAGTAGGAGAATTGTAGAGAAGGACAGGGCATACTCACTGGATGCAGATGTTGTCGTGGTTGGGGGACCTGTCACATAAAGAACATGAGACATTAGCATGCAGTTGTCCACTTGGGAAACATGCTGTATGAGTCTGCCTCATTCACCTTCACCAATGATGGCCCTAATGCCCCACTACACAGGCATTTGCAACATTCTCTATCCAGACATAACAACTCTGCATGCTCTGTTTGTTCATTATGTACTGACTGATCCTAGGAAAATCATCACAGAAAACCATTACATATGTCACCAGTCAGAGAGGGGAGGGTAGCATCAACCTACTGTTCAACAAAAATTGCCAAATATCCCTTCCCTTCTTCTGTCACCTGTCACTATCTGCCACCTGTAGCATTTGAGTCTGGAAGAGCAGGAGAATTGTAGAGAAGGACAGGGCATACTCACTTGGTGGAGATGTGGTGCCTGTCACATAAAGAAGAACATGAGACATTAGCATGCAGCTGCCCACCTGGGAAACATGCTGTACGAGTCTGCCTTATTCACCTTCACCAATGATGGCCCTCATGCCCCATTACACAGATGCCCCACGTGCTCACTCCAGTCCTTTCATCTCAAAGGCATCATTGCCTTGCACATGCCCACCACAACTGGCACTTCAGTGCTGCCTCCACCCATATGTCCTCCATTGCAATGATATCATCACCTTTGCAGGGACACCCAGAGGAGAGCAGGAAACTGCTCAAGACAACAGCCTCTTTGCAGGCTAGCCTACGTTCCATGTGGACCCTAGAGAAACACTAGGTCATTGGGCTCCATCACGGACCCTGTCTCTCTCCCAGGGCACCTCCTCCTACCTGTCATCCCTGCATCCTTTCCCACTCCCCTCTCCCAGTTCCCAGGAATCCTAAGGGCATGATGGACATGGGCAGCTTTCCTCTGTGGGGCTGCAGTAGCAGCCAGGGTGGGAGCCACCAAAGGAGATGAGATACTGCCAGAGCACAGCACCCATGGGGCTAGACCCCAACAAGGAGGCTGGGACAAAGCTGGTACTACATGCAGAACTCCTCCATAACCGGAGAGCTTAGCACATCCCTGGTGAACAAGTTAACTCCAAGAAAATGTTAGCCTCAGCACTGGACACAGTGCACCAGCTGACCTGACTGTGCTTCCAATCTATACAATCCAACACTGATATCGTGGTATGTGGTCGTGGGCCAAACCCAGAACCACAAGAATCACGAGGTGTGGACCAAGGACGGCAGTGAGAATGTGGCCAGCAATTGGTGCACTGAGAGTAGTTAGTTACATGGATTCTCACGTTCATGGGCCATGATGGAACCACTTCACAGACAGGCAGTCAACAACGAGGGACCCACCTGAGCAGATAACACCTGCATCCTCCCCGTGTCCGCAGTTGTGGGACAGCCAGCCACGGTGCCCACAATCCCATAGGTACGACTCCTGCCCTGAGCAGGACACATCATCCAGCACAATTGGTCCTGTGCCCTGGCCGAAGCGGGCATTTCCAGGGGCAGATATAGCATAGCCACAGCCCAGCTGCCTGCAGACCACGTTGCCATCGTTGATGTCCCAGCTGTCATCACACACGGTGCCCCAGGAGCCCTGGTACAGGACCTCCACACGACCTTGGCACTGGTCCCCTCCATTCACCAGCCTCAGGGCCAAAGGAGTCTCTACAGGGAACACAGACAGGTCTCATTGGAAGCTGTTTGCTAACAACAAGATGAGCCTCTATGATTCATGAATGGCCAAACCACTTCCCAGGAGTCAGGTCCCTCATGCAGGGCAACATCCACACAGACAGACACACAGAAAGTCACTTCCTGCTTCTCCGCCACACTGGAGACTCCTGCTCACAAGGAGTGCAACACTGAGGTTCCATGGAGACCACGTTGCCCTCCATCTCTCTGAGCCCACAACGTTCTCTTCTCACCTACAACACCTTAGCCATCCACCCACTGTCAGTGTGCTACCTGGCTCATCGCAACTATTGCCCACCCAACATCCGCACAGAAGACAAGGGCAGTGGAGGAGCCACCCACAGGAGACTCCCTGCCCTCCTCCAGACATGCCCTCGGCCTCTTCTCCAAGCAGACAGCGCCCTGAACATCTGAGCGTATTTGAAGGGGCAAAAGACAGAGAAATCATGCCTGAACTAACGCTGACTCCAACAGAGGGTCAGAGGGTGTGCACCACAATCAGCAAGGTCATGTCCACCTTCAATACCAAAAGGTCAATGCCCACTGACATTTCTCTCAGCTTGCAAGAGTTGTCGATGATCAGGAAACCAGATTAGGTGATGCAGAATAAGGTGAGAAAGTCAGAAAAGCCAGAAGAGATGGATCACTTAAAGGCCACACAATGCACATGACCCAGCCAACACAGGCAATGGCATAGCTGGGCAGAGACCAGGTAAACTCCAGGGGAACACCCCGCAGAGCAGCAATCCCACAGGCAGACAGGGTGCAGAGTTCTGCAGGTGGAGGGCACATTCAGGTGCACTGAGGACCTCCTAGGGTCACAAGGACAAACCAACCACCAGAGCAAGAAGGCATTGGGAAGCAGCCAGAGACTCCTTACGGCCTTAGAGTGAGTGGAGAGCCCTCCAGTGGAGCTACTCAACACCCACCTCACAGCCACCATCTGTCTGTCTAAGGGCTTCTAGAAACAGCTTCCATGCATACAATCAGCTGGCACAGTGACATCATCACACACAGGGGCCCTGATGCAGGACCTGCCCTGGGCCCTGAACCCACTCACATCCACTCACGACTCTCACTTCCACACTTGATATGTCCACTGGAGGAAAACAAAGGACACATCACCATTCCTGTCTTGAAGTGAAGGTCTCAAGCACATTGTGTTCATCAGCACATTACTGGTATCCAACCTGTTATGCCCTGTCACCCTTTGATACTTGTCCACATCTCTCTTCATTCTGGCGACAGGAACAAGGACACCACGTCCTCCCAGGTCAGGATGCTAGGCTAGTGAAAGCACACATGATCTTGAGGCTGTGACAGGAGCTGGATCGGCAGGAACAGCCATGTGCACACCCAGCACAGAGCTCTGTACACACATCACAGCACCTGTGCACTCTGCCTATGGGAGGAACCGTGGGGACAGCCGTAGGGGACTGTCCAGGTCTGGCAGAGTCCCAGGTCAGCCTTGGCAAATCACAGCCTGTTCCCTATTCCTGTAAGCCCTCAATCCACAGCCTCATAGGTAAGAAAAAGCCCACGTGTGATCACTGAGGTTTCCCATCCTGGACCTGTGATGGGGACCTTGCCTGAGCACCTGCACAGGTTCACACTGAACAAGGTCACCAGCCTCAAGGACCTGTCTTCAGAGGCCCATGCTCTCACCCACCCAAAGAGCAGCAATGTGAATGAGGGCCCACTGGGGGCCTCATCCTCTCATCAGCAAGCCTGGCATTCCTTCATGTTGACACAGTGATTCCTGGCAAGGCGGGACACTCACCTGTTGTGGTAAAATCTGTGGATGTTGTCGTGGAAGGCCACGTTGCTGTAAAGGCAATAGGGAGAAAGGTAAGAGTTAGAGCTGAAGGCAAAGAGCCAAGATGGATCTCTCTGGATCAGGCAGATGTCTCAACAGTGGTACCTTCGCAGGTCCTGCCCCTTCCTCCCGGTGTCTGTTAGCAGCCTGAGCTCACAAGTATGGCCATGGCATTGGACATAGCCTCTGCTGGACACTCCTAGGTCCTCAAGTCCTGGATATTTAGAATATTCTCTGCCATGACATCACATCTTGTCTGCACTTTCCAAAATACTTCTACATTGATTATCCCATAGAACACTACCGACCAACACACTAGGGATCAAAGTATTGGGAAATGCCTGAGTTAATGTTAGGAATGTGACATTGAATGATGGCTCACCACAGGATGCCAAATATCCCTTCCCTTCTTCTGTCACCTGTCACTATCTGCCACTTGTAGAATCATATGAGGCCTTGCAGTATTTGAGTCTGAAAGAGTAGGAGAATTGTAGAGAAGGAAGGGCATACTCACTTGGTGCAGATGTTGTCGTGGTTGGGGGACCTGTCACATAAAGAAGAACATGAGACATTAGCATGCAGTTGTCCACCTGGGAAACATGCTGTACGAGTCTGCCTCATTCACCTTCACCAATGATGGCCCTCATGCCCCACTACACAGGTGCCCCACGTGCTCACTCCAGTCCTTTCATCTCAAAGGCATCTTTGCCTTGCACATGCCCGCCACAGCTGGCACTTCAGTGCTGCCTCCACCCATATGTCCTCCATTGCAATGATATCATCACCTTTGCAGGGACACCCAGAGGGCGAGCAGGAAGCTGCTCAAGACAACAGCCTCGTTCTGGGCCAGCCTACGTTCCATGTGGACCCTAGAGAAACACTAGGTCATGGGGCTCCATCACGGACCCTGTCTCTCTCCCAGGGCACCTCCTCCTACCTGTCATCCCTGCATCCTTTCCCACTCCCCTCTCCCAGTTCCCAGGAATCCTAAGGGCATGATGGACATGGCAGCTTTCCTCTGTGGGGCTGCAGTAGCAGCCAGGGTGGGAGCCACCAAAGGAGATGAGATACTGCCAGAGCACAGCACCCATGGGGCTAGACCCCAACAAGGAGGCTGGGACAAAGCTGGTACTACATGCAGAACTCCTCCATAACCGGAGAGCTTAGCACATCCCTGGTGAACAAGTTAACTCCAAGAAAATGTTAGCCTCAGCACTGGACACAGTGCACCAGCTGACCTGACTGTGCTTCCAATCTACACAATCCAACACTGATATCGTGGTATGTGGTCGTGGGCCAAACCCAGAACCACAAGAATCACGAGGTGTGGACCAAGGAGGCAGTGAGAATGTGGCCAGCAAATGGTGCACTGAGAGTAGTTAGTTACATGGATTCTCACGTTCATGGGCCATGACGGAACCACTTCACAGACAGGCAGTCAACAACGAGGGACCCACCTGAGCAGATAACACCTGCATCCTCCCCGTGTCCGCAGTTGTGGATGAGCCAGCCATTGTGCCCGCAGTCCCATAGGTACGACTCCTGCCCTGAGCAGGACACGTCATCCAGCACAATTGGTCCTGTGCCCTGGCCGAAGCGGGCATTTCCAGGGGCAGACATAGCATAGCCACAGCCCAGCTGCCTGCAGACCACGTTGCCATCATAGATGTCCCAGCTGTCATCACACACGGTGCCCCAGGAGCCCTGGTACAGGACCTCCACACGACCTTGGCACTGGTCCCCTCCATTCACCAGCCTCAGGGCCAAATCAGTCTCTACAGGGAACACAGACAGGTCTCATTGGAAGCTGTTTGCCAACAACAAGTTGAGCCTCTATGATTCATGAATGGCCAAACCACTTCCCAGGAGTCAGGTCCCTCATGCAGGGCAACATCCACACAGACAGACAGACAGAAAGTCACTTCCTGCTTCTCCGCCACACTGGAGACTCCTGCTCACAAGGAGTGCAACACTGAGGTTCCATGGAGACCACATTGCCCCTCCATCTCTCTGAGCCCACAACGTTCTCTTCTCACCTACAACACCTTAGCCATCCACCCACTGTCAGTGTGCTACCTGGCTCATCGCAACTATTGCCCACCCAACATCCTCACAGGAGACAAGGGCAGTGGACGAGCCACCCACAGGAGACTCCCTGCCCTCCTCCAGACATGCCCTCGGCCTCTTCTCCAAGCAGACAGCGCCCTGAACATCTGAGCGTATTTGAAGGGGCAAAAGACAGAGAAATCATGCCTGAACTAACGCTGACTCCAACAGAGGGTCAGAGGGTGTGCACCACAATCAGCAAGGTCATGTCCACCTTCAATACCAAAAGGCCAATGCCCACTGACATTTCTCTCAGCTTGCAAGAGTTATCGATGACCAGGAAACCAGATTAGGTGATGCAGAATAAGGTGAGAAAGTCAGAAAAGCCAGAAGAGATGGATCACTTAAAGGCCACACAATGCACATGACCCAGCCAACACAGGCAATGGCATAGCTGGGCAGAGACCAGGTAAACTCCAGGGGAACACCCCGCAGAGCAGCAATCCCACAGGCAGACAGGGTGCAGAGTTCTGCAGGTGGAGGGCACATTCAGGTGCACTGAGGACCTCCTAGGGTCACAAGGACAAACCAACCACCAGAGCAAGAAGGCATTGGGAAGCAGCCAGAGACTCCTTACGGCCTTAGAGTGAGTGGAGAGCCCTCCAGTGGAGCTACTCAACACCCACCTCACAGCCACCATCTGTCTGTCTAAGGGCTTCTAGAAACAGCTTCCATGCATACAATCAGCTGGCACAGTGACATCATCACACACAGGGGCCCTGATGCAGGACCTGCCCTGGGCCCTGAACCCACTCACATCCACTCACGACTCTCACTTCCACACTTGATATGTCCACTGGAGGAAAACAAAGGACACATCACCATTCCTGTCTTGAAGTGAAGGTTTCAAGCACATTGTGTTCATCAGGACATTACTGGTATCCAACCTGTTATGCCCTGTCACCCTTTGATACTTGTCCACATCTCTCTTCATTCCGGCGACAGGAGCAAGGACACCACGTCCTCCCAGGTCAGGATGCTAGGCTAGTGAAAGCACACATGATCTTGAGGCTGTGACAGGAGCTGGATCGGCAGGAACAGCCATGTGCACACCCAGCACAGAGCTCTGTACACACATCACAGCACCTGTGCACTCTGACTATGGGAGGAACCGTGGGGACAGCCGTAGGGGACTGTCCAGGTCTGGCAGAGTCCCAGGTCAGCCTTGGCAAATCACAGCCTGTTCCCTATTCCTGTAAGCCCTCAATCCACAGCCTCATAGGTAAGAAAAAGCCCACGTGTGATCACTGAGGTTTCCCATCCTGGACCTGTGATGGGGACCTTGCCTGAGCACCTGCACAGGTTCACACTGAACAAGGTCACCAGCCTCAAGGACCTGTCTTCAGAGGCCCATGCTCTCACCCACCCAAAGAGCAGCAATGTGAATGAGGGCCCACTGGGGGCCTCATCCTCTCATCAGCAAGCCTGGCATTCCTTCATGTTGACACAGTGATTCCTGGCAAGGCGGGACACTCACCTGTTGTGGTAAAATGTGTGGATGTTGTCGTGGAAGGCCACGTTGCTGTAAAGGCAACAGGGAGAAAGGTAAGAGTTAGAGCTGAAGGCAAAGAGCCAAGATGGATCTCTCTGGATCAGGCAGATGTCTCAACAGTGGTTCCTTAGCAGGTCCTGCCCCTTCCTCCCGGTGTCTGTTAGCAGCCTGAGCTCACAAGTATGGCCATGGCATTGGACATAGCCTCTGCTGGACACTCCTAGGTCCTCAAGTCCTGGATATTTAGAATATTCTCTGCCATGACATCACATCTTGTCTGAACTTTCCAAAATACTTGTACACTGATATCCCATAGAACACTACCGACCAACACACTAGGGATCAAAGTATTGGGAAATGCCTGAGTTAATGTTAGGAAGAGTGACATTGAATGATGGCTCACCACAGGATGCCAAATATCCCTTCCCTTCTTCTGTCACCTGTCACTATCTGCCACTTGTAGAATCATATGAGGCCTTGCAGTATTTGAGTCTGAAAGAGTAGGAGAATTGTAGAGAAGGAAGGGCATACTCACTTGGTGCAGATGTCGTCGTGGTTGGGGGACCTGTCACATAAAGAAGAACATGAGACATTAGCATGCAGTTGTCCACCTGGGAAACATGCTGTACGAGTCTGCCTCATTCACCTTCACCAATGATGGCCCTCATGCCCCACTACACAGGTGCCCCACGTGCTCACTCCAGTCCTTTCATCTCAAAGGCATCTTTGCCTTGCACATGCCCGCCACAGCTGGCACTTCAGTGCTGCCTCCACCCATATGTCCTCCATTGCAATGATATCATCACCTTTGCAGGGACACCCAGGGGACGAGCAGGAAGCTGCTCAAGACATCAGCCTCGTTCTGGGCCAGCCTACGTTCCATGTGGACCCTAGAGAAACACTAGGTCATTGGGCTCCATCACGGACCCTGTCTCTCTCCCAGGGCACCTCCTCCTACCTGTCATCCCTGCATCCTTTCCCACTCCCCTCTCCCAGTTCCCAGGAATCCTAAGGGCATGATGGACATGGGCAGCTTTCCTCTGTGGGGCTGCAGTAGCAGCCAGGGTGGGAGCCACCAAAGGAGATGAGATACTGCCAGAGCACAGCACCCATGGGGCTAGACCCCAACAAGGAGGCTGGGACAAAGCTGGTACTACATGCAGAACTCCTCCATAATCGGAGAGCTTAGCACATCCCTGGTGAACAAGTTAACTCCAAGAAAATGTTAGCCTCAGCACTGGACACAGTGCACCAGCTGACCTGACTGTGCTTCCAATCTACACAATCCAACACTGATATCGTGGTATGTGGTCGTGGGCCAAACCCAGAACCACAAGAATCACTAGGTGTGGACCAAGGACGGCAGTGAGAATGTGGCCAGCAATTGGTGCACTGAGAGTAGTTAGTTACATGGATTCTCACGTTCATGGGCCATGATGGAACCACTTCACAGACAGGCAGTCAACAACGAGGGACCCACCTGAGCAGATAACACCTGCATCCTCCCCGTGTCCGCAGTTGTGGTTGAGCCAGCCATTGTGCCCGCAGTCCCATAGGTACGACTCCTGCCCTGAGCAGGACACATCATCCAGCACAATTGGTCCTGTGCCCTGGCCGAAGCGGGCATTTCCAGGGGCAGACATAGCATAGCCACAGCCCAGCTGCCTGCAGACCACGTTGCCATCATAGATGTCCCAGCTGTCATCACACACGGTGCCCCAGGAGCCCTGGTACAGGACCTCCACACGACCTTGGCACTGGTCCCCTCCATTCACCAGCCTCAGGGCCAAAGGAGTCTCTACAGGGAACACAGACAGGTCTCATTGAGGCTGTTTGCCAACAAGTTGAGCCTCTATGATTCATGAATGGCCAAACCACTTCCCAGGAGTCAGGTCCCTCATGCAGTGCAACATCCACACAGACAGACACACAGAAAGTCACTTCCTGCTTCTCCGCCACACTGGAGACTCCTGCTCACAAGGAGTGCAACATTGAAGTTCCATGGAGACCACGTTGCCCTCCATCTCTCTGAGCCCACAACGTTCTCTTCTCACCTACAACACCTTAGCCATCCACCCACTGTCAGTGTGCTACCTGGCTCATCGCACCTACTGCCCACCCAACATCCTCACAGAAGACAAGGGCAGTGGAGGAGCCACCCACAGGAGACTCCCTGCCCTCCTCCAGACATGCCCTCGGCCTCTTCTCCAAGCAGACAGCGCCCTGAACATCTGAGCGTATTTGAAGGGGCAAAAGACAGAGAAATCATGCCTGAACTAATGCTGACTCCAACAGAGGGTCAGAGGGTGTGCACCACAATCAGCAAGGTCATGTCCACCTTCAATACCAAAAGGCCAATGCCCACTGACATTTCTCTCAGCTTGCAAGAGTTATCGATGATCAGGAAACCAGATTAGGTGATGCAGAATAAGGTGAGAAAGTCAGAAAAGCCAGAAGAGATGGATCACTTAAAGGCCACACAATGCACATGACCCAGCCAACACAGGCAATGGCATAGCTGGGCAGAGACCAGGTAAACTCCAGGGGAACACCCCGCAGAGCAGCAATCCCACAGGCAGACAGGGTGCAGAGTTCTGCAGGTGGAGGGCACATTCAGGTGCACTGAGGACCTCCTAGGGTCACAAGGACAAACCAACCACCAGAGCAAGAAGGCATTGGGAAGCAGCCAGAGACTCCTTACGGCCTTAGAGTGAGTGGAGAGCCCTCCAGTGGAGCTACTCAACACCCACCTCACAGCCACCATCTGTCTGTCTAAGGGCTTCTAGAAACAGCTTCCATGCATACAATCAGCTGGCACAGTGACATCATCACACACAGGGGCCCTGATGCAGGACCTGCCCTGGGCCCTGAACCCACTCACATCCACTCACGACTCTCACTTCCACACTTGATATGTCCACTGGAGGAAAACAAAGGACACATCACCATTCCTGTCTTGAAGTGAAGGTCTCAAGCACATTGTGTTCATCAGGACATTACTGGTATCCAACCTGTTATGCCCTGTCACCCTTTGATACTTGTCCACATCTCTCTTCATTCCGGCGACAGGAGCAAGGACACCACGTCCTCCCAGGTCAGGATGCTAGGCTAGTGAAAGCACACATGATCTTGAGGCTGTGACAGGAGCTGGATCGGCAGGAACAGCCATGTGCACACCCAGCACAGAGCTCTGTACACACATCACAGCACCTGTGCACTCTGACTATGGGAGGAACCGTGGGGACAGCCGTAGGGGACTGTCCAGGTCTGGCAGAGTCCCAGGTCAGCCTTGGCAAATCACAGCCTGTTCCCTATTCCTGTAAGCCCTCAATCCACAGCCTCATAGGTAAGAAAAAGCCCACGTGTGATCACTGAGGTTTCCCATCCTGGACCTGTGATGGGGACCTTGCCTGAGCACCTGCACAGGTTCACACTGAACAAGGTCACCAGCCTCAAGGACCTGTCTTCAGAGGCCCATGCTCTCACCCACCCAAAGAGCAGCAATGTGAATGAGGGCCCACTGGGGGCCTCATCCTGTCATCAGCAAGCCTGGCATTCCTTCATGTTGACACAGTGAGTCCTGGCAAGGCGGGACACTCACCTGTTGTGGTAAAATGTGTGGATGTTGTCGTGGAAGGCCACGTTGCTGTAAAGGCAACAGGGAGAAAGGTAAGAGTTAGAGCTGAAGGCAAAGAGCCAAGATGGATCTCTCTGGATCAGGCAGATGTCTCAACAGTGGTTCCTTCGCAGGTCCTGCCCCTTCCTCCCGGTGTCTGTTAGCAGCCTGAGCTCACAAGTATGGCCATGGCATTGGACATAGCCTCTGCTGGACACTCCTAGGTCCTCAAGTCCTGGATATTTAGAATATTCTCTGCCATGACATCACATCTTGTCTGCACTTTCCAAAATACTTATACATTGATATCCCATAGAACACTACCGACCAACACACTCGGGATCAAAGTATTGGGAAATGCCTGAGTTAATGTTAGGATGAGTGACATCGAATGATGGCTCACCACAGGATGCCAAATATCCCTTCCCTTCTTCTGTCACCTGTCACTATCTGCCACTTGTAGAATCATATGAGGCCATGCAGCATTTGAGTCTGAAAGAGTAGGAGAATTGTAGAGAAGGACAAGGCATACTCACTCTCTGGAATTGTGGTCGTTGGCAAGGAAGCTGTGACAAAGAGAAGAACATGAGACATTAGCATGCAGCTGTCACCTGGGATACGTTTGGTAAGCGTCCTGCCTCATTCACCTTCACCAATGATGGCCTCATGTCCTACTACACAGGTGCCCCACGTGCTCACTCCAGTCCTTTCATCTCAAAGGCATCTTTGCCTTGCACATGCGCACCACAGCTGGCACTTCAGTGCTGCCTCCACCCATATGTCCTCCATTGCAATGATATCATCACCTTTGCAGGGACACCCATGGGACCTGCACACACCCAGGGGACAAGCAGAAAGCTGCCCAAGACAACAGCCTCTTTCTGGGCAGCCTGCGTTCCACGTGGATCTTCGAGAAACACTAGGTAACTCAGTCATAAGCTCTGTCTGTCTCTCAGGGCAACTCCTGCCTGCCCTCCCTGTGTCCTTTCCCACTCCCCTCTCCCAGTTCCCAGGAATCCTAAGGGCATGATGGACATGGGCAGCTTTCCTCTGTGGGGCTGCAGTAGCACCCAGAATAGGAGCCACCAAGGGATAGAGATACTGCAGAGCACAGCACCCATGGGGCTAGACCCCAACAAGGATGCTCTCACCCATGGGTGGCGAAGTACTGCTGAGGGTTAACAACAATAATGAAAAATTCTCTGTTCCTTTTCCGTCCAGGAGGACCCAGAAAGACTCTACACTCCCACAACTTCCTATGGAATGCAGCCACTACCAAACACTGGACATAAGATGATTACACCAGTGTCACATAGGGAGGCTGATGTGGCTTCTAAGGTCGGTTGCCACTAGTCATGTTTGCACAAACACGACAGCCTAGTGGAATCACCAATGGAAATCGGCTTCCCTTAGCAAGGTCTGCCCACAATGGATCTTAGTTGAGATCCCCAAATGAAGTGGTAGGAACAAGGTAAGGGGTTCCAATCGGGGCAAATCCCAAGAGAAGCTAGAGGCCCACCTGAGCAGACAACACCTGCGTCTTCCCCATGTCCGCAGTTGTGGGACAGCCAGCCACGGTGTTTGCAGTCCCATAGGTACGACTCCTGCCCTGAGCAGGACACGTCATCCAGCACAATTGGTCCTGTGCCCTGGCCAAAACGGGCGTTTCCAGGGGCAGACACAGCATAGCCACAGCCCAGCTGCCTGCAGACCACGTTGCCATCGTTGATGTCCCAGCTGTCATCACACACGGTGCCCCAGGAGCCCTGGTACAGGACCTCCACACGACCTTGGCACTGGTCCTCTCCATTCACCAGCCTCAGGGCCAAATAAGTCTCTACAGGGAACACAGACAGGTCTCATTGAGGCTGTTTGCCAACAACAAGTTGAGCCTCTACGATTCGTGAATGGCCAAACCACTTCCCAGGAGTCAGGTCCCTCATGCAGGGCAACATCCACACAGACAGACACACAGAAAGTCACTTCCTGCTTCTCCGCCACACTGGAGACTCCTGCTCACAAGGAGTGCAACACTGAGGTTCCATGGAGACCACGTTGCCCTCCATCTCTCTGAGCCCACAACGTTCTCTTCTCACCTACAACACCTTAACCATCCACCCACTGTCAGTGTGCTACCTGGCTCATGGAACCTACGGCCCACCCAACATCCTCACAGGAGACAAGGGCAGTGGAGGAGCCACCCACAGGAGACTCCCTGCCCTCCTCCAGACATGCCCTCGGCCTCTTCTCCAAGCAGACAGCGCCCTGAACATCTGAGCGTATTTGAAGGGGCAAAAGACAGAGAAATCATGCCTGAACTAACGCTGACTCCAACAGAGGGTCAGAGGGTGTGCACCACAATCAGCAAGGTCATGTCCACCTTCAATACCAAAAGGCCAATGCCCACTGACATTTCTCTCAGCTTGCAAGAGTTGTCGATGATCAGGAAACCAGATTAGGTGATGCAGAATAAGGTGAGAAAGTCAGAAAAGCCAGAAGAGATGGATCACTTAAAGGCCACACAATGCACATGACCCAGCCAACACAGGCAATGGCATAGCTGGGCAGAGACCAGGTAAACTCCAGGGGAACACCCCTCAGAGCAGCAATCCCACAGGCAGACAGGGTGCAGAGTTCTGCAGGTGGAGGGCACATTCAGGTGCACTGAGGACCTCCTAGGGTCACAAGGACAAACCAACCACCAGAGCAAGAAGGCATTGGGAAGCAGCCAGAGACTCCTTACGGCCTTAGAGTGAGTGGAGAGCCCTCCAGTGGAACTACTCAACACCCACCTCACAGCCACCATCTGTCTGTCTAAGGGCTTCTAGAAACAGCTTCCATGCATACAATCAGCTGGCACAGTGACATCATCACATACAGGGGCCCTGATGCAGGACCTGCCCTGGGCCCTGAACCCACTCACATCCACTCACGACTCTCACTTCCACACTTGATATGTCCACTGGAGGAAAACAAAGGACACATCACCATTCCTGTCTTGAAGTGAAGGTCTCAAGCACATTGTGTTCATCAGGACATTACTGGTATCCAACCTGTTATGCCCTGTCACCCTTTGATACTTGTCCACATCTCTCTTCATTCCAGCGACAGGAGCAAGGACACCACGTCCTCCCAGGTCAGGATGCTAGGCTAGTGAAAGCACACATGATCTTGAGGCTGTGACAGGAGCTGGATCGGCAGGAACAGCCATGTGCACACCCAGCACAGAGCTCTGTACACACATCACAGCACCTGTGCACTCTGACTATGGGAGGAACCGTGGGGACAGCCGTAGGGGACTGTCCAGGTCTGGCAGAGTCCCAGGTCAGCCTTGGCAAATCACAGCCTGTTCCCTATTCCTGTAAGCCCTCAATCCACAGCCTCATAGGTAAGAAAAAGCCCACGTGTGATCACTGAGGTTTCCCATCCTGGACCTGTGATGGGGACCTTGCCTGAGCACCTGCACAGGTTCACACTGAACAAGGTCACCAGCCTCAAGGACCTGTCTTCAGAGGCCCATGCTCTCACCCACCCAAAGAGCAGCAATGTGAATGAGGGCCCACTGGGGGCCTCATCCTCTCATCAGCAAGCCTGGCATTCCTTCATGTTGACACAGTGATTCCTGGCAAGGCGGGACACTCACCTGTTGTGGTAAAATCTGGGGCCGTGGAAGGCCACGTTGCTGTAAAGGCAACAGGGAGAAAGGTAAGAGTTAGAGCTGAAGGCAAAGAGCCAAGATGAATCTCTCTGGATCAGGCAGATGTCTCAACAGTGGTACCTTCGCAGGTCCTGCCCCTTCCTCCCGGTGTCTGTTAGCAGCCTGAGCTCACAAGTATGGCCATGGCATTGGACATAGCCTCTGCTGGACACGCCTAGGTCCTCAAGTCCTGGATATTTAGAATATTCTCTCCTCAGGCTATAGCCTTTGCTGTCCTTCCTTCCATGTCTACTATCCCATGAATTGCATATTTCCACACTCATACTATGGAACAAACTTTGGGTACTGTTGCAAGTCACATAGGAAAGGTACATTAAACTGACTGGTTAGAACAAGTTCTGAAATATCCCTTCCACCTTTTCTTCCCCTGGCACTATGGCACCTCAAAGTCATGTTTTGATCTGCAATATCTGAGACAGAATATGTAGGAGCATTGCAAAAAGGACATGGTGTACTCACTTGGAATAGTTGCAGTTGTGGCCAAAGCATCTGTGACCAAGAGAACAACATGAGACATTAGCATGCAGCTGTCCACCTGGGAAACATGCTGTAAGCGTCCTGCGTCATTCACATTCACCAATGATGGCCCTCATGCCCCCTACACGAGTGCCCCACATGCTCACTCCAGTCCTTTCATCTCAATGGCATCTTTGCCTTGCACATGCCCGCCACAGCTGGCACTTCAGTGCTGCCCCCACCCATATGTCCTCCATTGCAATGATATCATCGCCTTTGCAGGGACACCCAGGGGACCTGCACACACCCAGGGGACGAGCAGGAAGCTGCTCAAGACAACAGCCTCTTTGCAGGCCAGCCTACATTCCATGTGGACCCTAGAGAAACACTAGGTCATGGGGCTCCATCATGGACCCTGTCTCTCTCTCTCAGGGCACCTCCTCCTACCTGCCATTCCTGAGTCCTTTCCCACCCCCCGCCTCAGATTCCCGGAATCCTAAGGGCATGATGGACATAGGGTGGCAGGATCACGCAAGATGGGAGCCACCCAGGAGAGGAGATGCTGCCACAGCCACATTACCCATAGAGCCCGACCCCAACAAGGACACTCACATCCTTGGAATTGAGGTTCAGCAATAACAGCATAAACTCTGTTTTTGTTTCCTTGCTGGGGATTCTGGGCAGAACCTGGTATTTGTGTCATTTCCAGGGAAATCCTGACAACTGTTACAGCATGGGTCAGATCCTGACCACATCACTCTATACCTGAGTCACCTTCAGACTCAAGCATGACTGCTCGGTGGGTCACTAGTGGTAGCCAGCTTGCTCAATCAAGTACCACCCACAATGGGTCTCTGTTCTCACTGATCTCTGAATGAAATGGTGGGGACAGGGTTAGTGGTTCACATCAGAGCACATCCCAAGTGAATCTGGAGGCCCACCTGAGCAGATGACACCTGCATCCTCCCCGTGTCCGCAGTTGTGGATGAGCCAGCCATTGTGTTGGCAGCTCCACAGGTACGACTCCTGTCCTGTGCAGGACACGTCGTCCAGCACAATAGATCCTGTTCCCTGGCCGAAGCGGGCGTTTCCAGGGGCAGATATAGCATAGCCACAGCCCAGCTGCCTGCAGACCACGTTGCCATCGTTGATGTCCCAGCTGTCATCACACACGGTGCCCCAGGAGCCCTGGTACAAGACCTCCACTCGACCTTGGCACCGATGTCCTCCATTCACCAGCCTCAGGGCCAAACCAGATGGGTAACCTAGAGGGAACAGAGCATGGTTCACTTCCCCCATCTGGAGGCTAAAGCTCTAAGGTATGTTCCATACTCAGGGGATTGCCATGGCCAAGGCCACCAGAGCTGCTGTTGTCCTTGACCTGTCAGGATTTCTCTTCATTCTAGTGACAGAAAGCAGGACACCATATTCTCTCATATCTGAAGACACATCAGTATGGGAAGTGACTAGAAGCACAGTGCCAATGATAGGAATACTGTGCCTTCCAGCTCTGGGCACACAGCACGGAGCTCTGCAGACACAACAGCATTAGACTGCATTCTTGTTCTGAAGAGTTTTAGGATATTTGCCTGGTCCCATCTGGAGGTGTCTATGGAAGCTGGATTTTGGCCAGATTGTACACCTCACACCCTTTCTGCATTCCTGTAATCCTAAATCCATGGCATCAGACACAAGGACAAGGTCACATGCAATCAACAAGGCCTCCAGCATCCTTCCTATCAGGACCCTCCCTGAGCACCTGCACAGGATCCCAGTGGACAAAATCAACAGCCTCAAGGACTCATCCTTCAGAGACCTGGTCTTGTACCCAGCCACCCACTGTCATCCTCGTCTTGTGGCCAGCAAGTCCAGTGTTCACTCAGAGCTAGGCAACGAGCCCGTGGCAGGTGGGGAGCACTCACCTGATGTATTTTCATAAAAGGATGTGCTGGGCCATGCATCTGTAAATAGCAGGAAGAAAGGCAGGAGTTAGCCTTGAAGGATAAGACCCAAGAACAAAATACTCTGGAGCAGCAGGTGGAATGATTCCCCCAGGTCCTGTCTCTTGCTCCCTGTCTGTCTGTTGAAGACACACACTCACTTGTACAGCCAGACATCACTGGTCCCTCTAGCTTTCCTCATATGGAATATTCTTTGCTCAAGCAAAACATTTTCCCTTCCCTGAAAGGGTGTGTCTGTAGCCAATGACCCATGGGCCACCATTGAAATCCAAGTACTAGGTGGAGCCAAGTCAGCAAGGGGCAGGCAGCATCAGCTTGACTTGGCCAGTGCTAACCTGATACTGGAATCAAGATCATGCATCCTAAGTATTTCAGACCAGACATTCCAGCTCTCCTCTATCCCTGGCTTGCAGTCCACATTCCTCAGGGAAGACCTCTTCCTGGTGGAGCAGAGGAACTCTTGGAATCACGTTTGTTTCAGAACTTGTGGTTCTCACATGAAACGTCAAGTCAAGAGAAATAGTGTGTCAACAAACCCTTGCCTGCACACTCCCCAGCTGGGAAACACAGGGCCGACTGGGTGCTCCCCTGGCTTTACAAAGAGTCCAAGAGAGAAGCAACCCTTGTCGCTTTCTCTGAAGACCTCACACTATTAAGCCACAAGGAGACCAACCCAACATGTGATTTCAAAACAAAAATGTATACGCCAAATTTGGTGGGTTTTATGGTTTCTAGGGCCAACTGAAAAGGCTTCTGTACATGTTGATGAAAGTCAAGGCAAGTTGAACTGGGACATGAAAGTCACCATGAAAAGGCAGACAAACAAAAAGATGTATGTCAACACACATAAGAAGGCCAGCCAGATTTAAGACATGCGTCAAAGGGGCTTTCTCGGCTTCCCCCACGACCCGTGTACCTTAGACCTTGAGCAAGGGAGGGACAGGACATGGAGCAGAAGTCCCAGCTCCATGAGCTGAAGCTGGATACCTGGGTGCACCCATGGGCAGCCCTGGGGTCAGCACCAACAAAGGCTGCTGACCGTGGACCCCAGCCAGAGAACACCACCCCCTCGAGAGGACGAACTCCACACACGTTCAGGAAAGACCAAGCTGGGCCTGATCACCCATGCCTGCTGAGTTGCCAAGGCTCCCTCTCTCAGGTAGTGGATGGCAATGGGACAGTGCAGGCTGCACTGAGGCACAAATGGTGCCATTGTGCCTTGTAACACATGGAGATTAGTCAAATCTCCCTGTCCCCTTGCTTCTGTCCCTGGTTGACCCACATGCACCAAAGACCTTGTTTGGCCCAGCTGCTCTTTCTAATACATAACAAAGTCCTAAGGAGACACCACCATGGAAGAATGAATAGGTTTTCCTCTTGCAACTTTTGTAAAGGTGAAAGGGTAGGAACTGTGGTAAGGGAGACAGTGGTATTAGAATAAAGCCAGATTCATCCTCAGCTCTACTGACATCTAAGTCCTGACTCATAGCGAGAAGGAGGAAGTTGAGGTCGTGGACCATTTCATGGACCAGAAATGCCTGGTGCACCAGCCAGCAGGCTTCTCAGCCAGTCCACCCCAGGGCAGGCCAGGGACCATGGTGGAGGTGGTTCTTGACCTTGTCCCATGGGAAACAGGAAGTGACTTCTCTTCCCAAAGCCCAGGCTTCCAGAACCTCAGGTTGTACTGACTGTCCCTCCTGAATCTTTCACCTGGGGTGTCCGCAGCTGGGAGGGAGAGGGGCTGTGGGATACAGGACCTTTGACACGCCAGCTGGCTCCGACGCCTTCCTGACAGCTCTAGGTTGAAAGTGAGCCCAGGAAGCCTGAATGGGCTCAGGGAAAGGGCATGGCAAAGATGGGGCAGATTTCACCTGCCTCTCCAGGCCCGACAGCCAGAGTTCTGAAGCAGTAAAAAGCCTGGGGGATCCAGCATGGGCTCCAGAACACCCTGGTGCCAGGCCACGGGCTCCACCTGAGAGAAGCTTCTTCAGGTCAGGCTGTGCCATCTCAGGGACATGAGTCGTGGAAGAGTCTGCTGCTCAGGGCTGAGGCTTGAATCAGAAGGGCCATCCTGAGGAGCTGGGGACAACTCCCGTGTGCTCCACTCCTCATCTGGGTTGGACATGCACGTAAGAGCCCACAGGGATTCCTCATGACAAACGTTACCTTCTGTCGTTGTCTCCTCAGGAGCCTCTGTGGGAGGCAATGAACCTGCAGAGTGCAGGGGTCGGAGGTCAGCCCTCCTTTAAATTCTGGTAACCCTCACACCCTCAGTGCTAAAGCAAGCAAGGGCCAGAACAGAGACCCTGAAGGTCCCCTCTGTGGCTAAATTGCTATGGCTTTTCCTTTTGAAATCCAACACCATGTCTCTGTGATTGTGCCAGGCTCTGGTCAATGCTAGCAAACTCCTGTGAGCATCCTCTGTGCTGTCACCCTGCTCAACCTCCTTGGCTTCATGAACAGACCCATCCCGGGCACCAGGCCAAACTTCCAAAGGTGTCTGACTGCTTCGACAGCTCAAACATACTGCCAAATGGCATATTGGCCATCACTGAAGGATTCTAAAGAGACACTCCAGAATGGCAGAATGAGCCCACTCACAGCTGTCAGTGTGGGGTGTGCTCCCTTGGAGGGGCAGGTGCCTGTGTGGGGTGTGTAATGGGGACAGGGGCATCTGAAAGCATCGGGATCACCTACTGTATGTAGCAGCATGCACAGTGTCTAGTCCACACAACGCTGCACATGCCAGCGGGTGCCTTAAAGTGAACACCTTACCCAGAAACTCCTCCTTGGGGTCAATGCAGAGGGTTGGTGACCTTGGAGAATTCATTGTGGATTAAGGGGTCCATTGGAATTTGAGCATCTGCCAACAGCACATGAATGTAAGAGGCACAGCACTGAGCTGCCAGAGCTGAGGTAGGGACAGTTGTATTTTTGTCACTGAGGGTGTGAGTGCCGTTTGCATGTCATTTAGTGGCCAATAAAGAAGACATATCGGTCGCCTTTGATTAGATCTTGGTATATACCTAAGTATGTAAGAACTCTAATCCCCATCTACCACTTGAGAGGATAATGTGTAATCTTCCTGGGATGGCCACGTGAGCAGCTGAGACTGAAACCTGAGCCCGGCACCTCCCAGTTTCAGGACAGCTGGCAGATCCCTTAGAACCTCGGAACCTGAGCACCTGTGCGTGAGCAAAAACCCAGTCACCTGTGCTCTAACCCCGAATGAGGCGTGGCTTGCAGCAGAGTGAGAGCAGCCAAGCTCGCGTGTGCCCATGCACATGCACGCATGCCCACATGTGTGAGCCACCGTGTTGACTCGACCAGCACCTGCCCCCAGACATACACAGGTGACAGCGCAAAGCAGTACATGCACTACCTGAACACACGACTCCGGCATCTTCCCTGTGGCCACAGTCGTGGTTGTACCACCCATCATGAGGGCAACTTGACAAATTGGGCTCCTGTCCGGAGCAGTCCACAGCACCCAAGAGAATGTTCCCTGAGCCCTGACCAAAGTGAGCCCCTCCAAGGGCAGACACGGAATGGCCACAGCCAAGCTGTCGGCAGACGACATCTGCATCCTGGCTGTCCCAGCTGTCGTCACACACGGTGCCCCAGTAGCCTTGGTACAGGACCTCCACCCGGCCCTGGCACTGGTCGGCTCCGTCCACCAGCCTCACAGGCAGACCTGCATTGACACAGCGGGAAGTCCTCGTCTTTGCTGTCACTGCCCGTTGACTCGCATGGCCACACGCCTCCCCCTGCCCCGCCTCTGGTCACCACCCGCCATCTCCTTCCATGAATTCCCCCTGGGGACCTGGGGTATCAGTGTCTTTGCTCTCTTCTCACTTGCCCTTTGCTCCCTAGAGAACCTCATGGGGCTCTGGGTACTTTGACTCAGAAGACACCCAGACCCACGCCTCAGGTCCTGGCCCAGCCCCAGGTCCAGAGCAACATTTCCATGCCCCCCTAGGTGTCTGCAAACACAACCCCAGGCTTTGTGTCAACTGTGGTGGAAATCTGAGTGTTGTATGTGATGCTTCCTTCCACCTCTGGCTTTACCCACAAGGTCATTGTTGCCTTTTGCTCCCATTTCACCAGGTTCAACCTTCATTCTCTTGTGCCTGACCAACTCCAGGGCCACCCAGTTTATCTCCTGCTGCCTCTCCTTTTTCTAATCCATCTGCATCCATTGACTCAACCCCACTTCAGGGGTACTGGTTCCATGCCCATGCCAGTGCCCGTAGGGCTTATTTTGCTACCCAGCAGCCTCCAAGTTTTATCTTTCCAAAGCGCAGATGTGTTCAAGTTACTTCCCTGTTCAAAATGCTCCAGCTTCCATCAGGGTCAAGTCCAGGACGCTGTTGTCCATGAACAGGCCTGCCTGCCCTGCCAACCTCCCTTGTGGGAGAAGATTCTCCCTGTAGAAGTGACCACAGCTGGGAAGTTCATTGGCACCATTTGCCTGTCCAACATGATGCCACCAAGTTACCCACTGGTGAAAAGCTGTGCTAGTTCTGTAAGAAATGTAGGCCGTGAATCTGCAGGGGTCTAGCCTGTGGAAGCCAGATCCTGGCTGGGGCTTTTCAATGGTTACCTTGAAATCTTAAGAAATCACGGGCAGCGAGTGAGAGGTTGGACTGGGTGGGGGTAAGGAGGGACATTGGTGTTGCATGGACGGGAGGAGAAGCAAAGAAAGTGGAAGGAGAAGCAACTGGACCATCTCCAGGCTCTTCCAAAGGTATATTCTGGGCCTCCTCAGGCCTCTTTGTTGCCCTCTTCTGGTGCCTCCTTTTCTAGAACTTTCTATCCCTCTGCCTCAGCCTGTTCTTTGTCCCTCCTGTTCACTCCAAGCCACTGTCCTGGAAGTGGTGGAACTAGCCTCAACCCTAGCAGAGTTGGCTGTATTTAGTGCACATGCATAGGTCCCTAACATTCCAAACCTGGACACAGAAGTCGGCACATGCTCACTGCAGACCGTGGGAAGAGCTCTTCGGGGAAAGTTGTGGACAGGGGGAAGGCCCTTGTCTTGGGTGCAGCTCTCTTCCTTGCTGCCAGCCACCTGCCCTTAGACCTAGATACATTGAATTGCTGAAATACGCCCTATTTGCAAAATGGGCATAAAGCAGTATTGTTGGGAAAAGTTCATAATAACAGGATACATCCAGTGGTATTTTCAATGTTCTATGTATTTAGTCATTTGATGAATGAAAATAATTTTGTGAAGGATATATCACAAGTATTTGGCAGCTGGTAACTACTGAATCAGTGACTGCCATTTCTATTGAGAAGAGTATTGACTCTTTAAACTGTCTCTCCTGACACCAAGTTGAAGCTAATTTCATCTCAAGTGTGACTAGGAAGCAGAGAGAAGGAGGGATAACGAGAGATAAGATTCTTTGTGTGCCTCTGGACTATGCCCAGGTTCTTGGCACCCGCATGCCTCATCCCTGTTCTATCCCTGCATCCTATAAGGCAGGCATTTCTCTACGGCCCCAACTGGCCAAATGCAACAGAATGGGCCAGACCAGCCATTGACCAAAACCCTGAGAGGAGGAGGAAAGAACGAGAAGGTCTTAACCATAATATGTGGCGTGTGGGCTCCACTGATCTATAAAGAAATCAAGTTCATCTTAGAAAACAAAGGTCTTCCCATTAGAGATCATTGCACAGAACTTGGCTCCAGCTGTACCTTACAGCCATGTCACAAGGCGCTGAGGCTCAGTCTTGGCTTGGTGCCCCCACAATCTTGCTAAGAGTCACCGAGCTGGCAGATTACAGCAGTGGGGTGGGATTAGAGGTGCTCAGTGACTCATTACAATCAACACAGATAGACGGCATGTCAAATCTGGGGGCATGTCTCCTGTCGCTGTCATTGGGGATTCTCAGCCAAGTGCCACTTCCTTATTGACACTGCAAACACTAAGGTGTAAATGGATGGCTTCTCACCCACAAGTGTGGTCCTAGAGACCTGCAGATTCCTGAGCTCCACCCTCCAAGCCAGGGCAGGGTAGGGAAACAGAGGTGGACCCCAAGAATCTGCTCTCAAACAGCTTTTCTGGCTGGTTCTGGCATGCACTGCGGTTTCAGAGATAAAACTGCAGGACACTGGAAGCGTGTAGGTCATTTACGCTATAGCTGGGAGAAAGCCGAGCGGGCTCCACGCAGTTCTCACACCATCCACTGAAGTTGCTCAAGGTAGCAACTATTCTCAAGCTACCGATAACTGTATCGGGTCAAAAAACGTCAAGTACCAAATAGCACGCTGTATTTTTTCCAAATACTTACCAATAAAATCTCCAGTAGTAGATTCTGTGAACAAATAAAAGAGAAGTCAGGTCAGTGTGTGTTCCACCATGGGACTCACCTCCACAAACCTACATTTGATTCCATCCAGTCACCCTGACACAGAGGCACAGCAGCTGCACCCCGATCAACAGTTAGCACTCAAGGTCAAGGGCACTGACCTCTGAGCGAGGCTGGTCTAAGACCTTGCCAAGCTGCTTCCCAGAACTCAAGCTAACTCGATGCACCTCCTTTGTTACCTGTCTAAAGAGCAAAGTGCATAGAGACAGCAGTACCATCAGCACTCCATGTCTGCAGGCTTCACATTCGGGAACTCAACCAAGAGCAGAGCAAAAATGTCTAACAAAAAAATGTCATCTTGAGCCTGGTGCAGTAGCCTAGTGGCTTAAGTCCTCACCTTGCATTCACTGGGATCCCATATAGGCATCGGTTCTAATCCCGGTGGCCCTGCTTCCCATCCAGCTCCATGCTTGTGGCCTGGGAAAGCAATCGAGCATGGCCCAAAGTGTTGGGACCCTGTGCCTGCATGGGAGATCCAGAGAAAACTCCCGGCTCCTGGCTTCAAATTGGCTCAGCTCTGGCCTTTGCAGCCACTTGCAGAGTAAATCAGCAGACGGAAGGTCCTTCTGTATCTCCTTTTCTCTGTAAATCTGACTTTCCAATCCAAATAAATAACTTTCAATACCATGTAGGGATTTTCCTTGTCATTGTTCCCTAAGCCATGCAATGGTGTGGAATGTGTACAGAATAGCATACATGATGAGCAATCAAGCGATACCTCCAAGGACACAGGGGATGTGGGTGCGCCTGTGGACAGTGGCGTCCGTGGGGGCTCCTGGCACCAATCCCCGTGGACCTGGGGCATATCTGCCTGCAGTAATAGAGTTCAGTCCTCTGGCTCCTGACAGAGAACTTGGCTTCCCGTTAATCAGATAAGGAAGTACAAGTTCTGCTCAGAGCTGGCAGGAGCGTGTCATGTACAGGTGAGTCATGGCCTTGCCCTGGATTCGGCTGTGCCCGCGCTGGGCACGGGACCAGGAGGGCTGCCAAGCAGGGTCAGCGTGAGCCAGCACACTAAGTCCTTAGCGATGCAAAGTGCCAAAGCCAGGTACTAAGTGCAAAAGGCAAGAGCAGGGAGCTTAGCGCAAGGAGCCAGGGCTGGCGCAGATGCCAGCCGGGAGAAGAGTGGTGCCTGCCACACGTGCTTGTGCACATGCCATGTACATGCGTGCTTCTGCATGTCTTCTGCGTGTCTGTGCTGGTGTGAGGGAAGTGCAGTGTGTGAGAGAGACAGAGGTATGATTGTACACGAGCCTGCCCACACGCAGGCATCTGTGTGTGTGAGTGTGTGGACCTCTGGTTGTGGCTCACGGTGAGTGTCTGTGTGAGAGGTATGGCTGTACATCAGTGTGTGCATGGTTATATGAGTGTGTCCACATGTATGCATCTATCATGTGTGCCTGTGTGGCACTCAGAAACAGTGACTCCGTTTAGCCAGGAGGAGGCAGGAAAGAGCTGGGCTGCTCCAGGATGGACAGCGTGAACAACCTGACTGTAGCCAGATTTGTTGGAGAGTGGGAGGTGGGAAGCATGAGCCATCTCGAGAAAACAAATTAAAACAGAGCTAGAAAACAGCCTGGAAGATGCAGGGCGCGGAGTCTCAGGGGTGGTCAGTCAGACTGTGCGGAGGCCACGGGATGTGGTCACACGCACACCCTGTCCACCCGGGGCCAGCAGCAGCGCTGGCTGCGGTCCTGAGACCATTCCATAAGCGCTACGGACAGAGCCACCTGCTGTCCAGTGTCGGGACTGCACAGCACAGAGGAATTGACGTAGGGCCACCCTACAGGGCAAGGGCAAGTGTGTGCCTGAACAGCCTGCCTCCCCAACGGAGGTGCCACCCACTGCCAACTCTCCCCCAATGCCTGAGAGTCCCCGCTTCGACTTGCTCCCTCCTCTCTCGGCGTTAATGACCGCCAGAACCCCAGGTACATGCAAAAAGGACTCACAGTCCACCAGCAACTCCCTTCTAAGCAGTGCTATTTTCTCGGTCAGTAAAACTTTGTGCTTGATGAAAACAACGCCTTTACATGGTGTACCAGGGTTTGTCAGAACCAACCAACCAACCAACACTGGCCGTTGCTACTGATCAGCGCAGTACCTTGGTATCACAGCACCAAACTCCAGGTTTTCTTGCATTTCATCAGCTTTCCTTGCTGTCCCAGGAACCATACACTTTCTGTCTCAGTGTACATAAGAAGTCAGATATGGGGAAAACTCGCAGAACAATTGTAATGCTGAATAGTTCTGAGGCTCTTTCTCTGCCAGACTCACCCACCCCCTGCCTGGCCTGAGAGACTGCAGCATGAACCCATTTACAAACTGGACCTTGCAGGGACTAGCCGAGGCTGGCACAAACCTGGTCACATTGTCAGGAGTGTGTGCACAGGCCAGGGCTGGGAGTGCTCTGTCCTGCCGCCCCCCTTGTGGAGCTCCCCAGAGGCTCTGGTACTGAGCTCAACACTGTGGTCACTCCTGCAGTCCATGCAAGCAGCAGCCAGGACCAGAAGGGCCGGAACTGCTACCCGAGTGAATGCCAGCAGACCTGGTTCCAATCCTGGCCCAGTCACTCACAGGCCACCATCCTTGGACAAGCCACCTAACCTCTCTGAGCTCCAGTTTTCCCATGTGGAATGTAGAGACAATGGTGGTATATCTAGTAGGGGGATGAGGGATGGTGTGAATCCCATGGCCCAGTCCTGCCTGCCCCATGAGTGCTAGAGCTAAAACCTACTGCCCAAATTCACATCTTTCTGATGCAGACAGCATGGCCAGCCCCCAGGCGGCAATAGCCGGGGGCTCTGAGGCTCTCCGCACAAAAAAAGAAGCTAAGGGCCCCACTGGCCTCCTGATGCCATTGCCTCTCGGGCTCTAAGAACACGGTCTGGGGATGCTGCCATCAGGAAAGCCATCTCCCACACAAAGCATCATCAACAGGACATCCCCCTGAGTCTGGGAGGAGAGAGATTCTGAAAGTTCTGAGGAAGTTACGGTGATTTGGACTCTGTCTCCCAACATTCGTGAATGTAGCAGAAGAAAGTAAACGGAAGGAGGCCTCAGCAGAGAAAGAGGAGGAGGGGGGAGGCAGAAAGAGGGAGTGTGGAGGAGTGGGACAGAGGAGAAGGGGAGACGGAAATGATAGAGGCAGGAGTGTGAGACAGAGAACAAGAAAAGAGAGAGTATATGCAGACAGACGCGTGCGAGAGCAGACAGCAGGAGGCAGGGACAGAAAAGGGGACCCAGTGAGAACGAGCAGGCAGGCGGAGAGGCAAAGGGGCCTGCTCACTCAGTACCCCAGGGATGGACACTGTGACTCAGCAAGCCCAGTGACTCTGTTATCATCGGACACATCGCGTGACCATCAAGAACACAAAGCCGTGCCCGAGTGATTCCGCTCCAGATCATTTGTGCAACAGTGAGCGACAAACACGGCCCTGGGATCCCAGCAACCCTGTCCGTGTCCGTTACTCGCCCTGATTTGCTCGGCAAACACTGGGCTCGAGCCAGACACACCTGCCCGCAGAAGATGCCCTGGAAGCAAGTTCAGGGAGCCTCTCCTGCCAGCTTTCAGAACACGCAAATTATGTAGCTAACCAACGAGGGCAAAGCTCCAGGGCTGCCCCTGAAGACACGTGCCCTCTCCTCAAACAGCAAAGGTTGTCCTAAGCCCCAACAATCATGTCCTTCACTCCACAGCTTCTGAAATTCTGTTGGCTAAGACATTTTGTGTTTCTATCAAAAGCAAAATTATAAAGAGCCATCCCACCCCTTCTAAACTCTGGACAACAGTCACCAATACCAAGGACGATTCATTCCTGCTTGACACCAAGTCAACCGTTGAGGTAGAACATCTAGCACAAAGACACAGTTAGCTATAACCTGCCGAATAATAATAATATGTAATAATAATTAGATGCACTACCTTGCGATGCAGGTATACCCCATAACAGACAGATTCCAAGGATGGCTGTGGAGACCCCCATGGTGCTGGGTTCCTCTA